>NC_136174.1:1000954-1005954 GCF_965212315.1 Lampetra planeri
AGAGACACGGGGTGAGAGAGACACGGTGTGAGAGAGACCGAGAGACACGGGGTGAGAGAGAGAACGGGGTGAGAGAGACACGGGGTGAGAGACACGGTGAGAGAGACACGGGGTGAGAGAGACACGGGCGTGAGAGAGAGACACGGGGTGAGAGAGACACGGGAGTGAGGAGAGAGAGACACGGGGTGAGAGAGAGACACGGGTGAGAGAGACACGGGGTGAGAGAGAGACACGGGGAGAGAGAGAGACACGGGGTGAGAGAGACACGGGGTGAGAGAGACACGGGGTGAGAGAGAGACACGGGGTGAGAGAGACACGGGGTAGAGAGAGACACGGGGTGAGAGAGAGAGACACGGGTGAGAGAGAGACACGGGTGAGAGAGAGACACGGGGTGAGAGAGACACGGGGTGAGAGAGACACGGGGTTGAGAGAGAGACACGGGGTGAGAGAGACACGGTGAGAGAGAGACACGGGGTGAGAGAGAGACACGGGGTGAGAGAGACACGGTGAGGAGAGAGACACGGGGTGAGAGAGACACGGGGTGAGAGAGACACGGGTGAGAGACCGGAGAGAGGACACGGGGTGAGAGAGAGACACGGGGTGAGAGAGAGACACGGGGTGAGAGAGACACGGGGTGAGAGAGACACGGGTGAGAGAGACACGGGGTGAGAGAGAGACACGGGGTGAGAGAGACACGGGTAGAGACGACGAAGAGAGAGACACGGGGTGAGAGAGAGAGACACGGGGGTGAGAGAGACACGGGGTGAGAGAGAGACACGGGGTGAGAGAGAGGACACTGGGTGAGAGAGACACGGGGTGAGACGGAGAGACACGGGGTGAGAGAGACACGGTGAGAGAGACACGGGGTGAGAGAGACACGGTGAGAGAGACACGGGGTGAAGAGAGACACGGGGTGAGAGAGAGAGACACGGGGTGAGAGAGACACGAGAGAGACACGGGGTGAGAGAGACACGGGGTGAGAGAGACACGGTGAGAGAGACACGGTGAGAGAGACACGGGGTGAGAGAGACACGGGGTGAGAGACGAGACACGGGGTGAGAGAGACACGGGTGGAGAGAGACACGGGTGAGAGAGACACGGGGTGAGAGAGAGACAGCGGGTGAGAGAGACACGGGGTGAGAGAGAGACACGGGTGAGAGACCGAGAGAGACACGGGGTGAGAGAGACATCGGTGAGAGAGACACGGGGTGAGAGAGACACGGGGTGAGAGGAGACACGGGGTGAGAGAGGACACGGGGTGAGAGAGACACGGTGGAGAGAGACACGGGTGAGAGAGACACGGGGTGAGAGAGAGACACGGTGAGAGACCGGAGACACGGGGTGAGAGAGACACGGGGTGAGAGAGAGACAACGGTGAGAGAGAGACACGGTGAGAGAGAGACACGGGGTGAGAGAGACACGGGGTGAGAGAGACACGGGGTGAGAGAGACACGGGGGTGAGAGAGACACGGGGTGAGAGAGACACGGGTGAGAGAGAGAGACACGGGGTGAGAGAGACACGGGGTGAGAGAGACACGGGTGAGAGAGACACGGGGTGAGAGAGAGACACGGGTGAGAGAGAGACACGGGGTGAGAGAGACACGGGTGAGAGAGGACACGGGGTGAGAGAGAGAGACACGGGGTGAGAGGAGACACGGGGTGAGAGAGACACGGGGTGAGAGAGAGAGACACGGGGGTTGAGAGAGACACGGTGAGAGAGAGACACGGGTGAGAGAGAGACACGGGGTGAGAGAGAGACACGGGGTGAGAGAGACACGGGGTGAGAGAGACACGGGTGAGAGAGAGACACGGTGAGAGAGAGACACGGGTGAGAGAGAGACACGGGGTGAGAGAGAGACACGGGTGAGAGAGACACGGGGTGAGAGAGAGACACGGGTGAGAGAAGAGACACGGGGGTGAGAGAGAGACACGGGGTGAGAGAGACACGGGGTGAGAGAGACACGGGGTGAGAGAGACACGGTGAGAGAGAGACACGGGGTGAGAGAGAGACACGGGTGAGAGAGAGGACACGGGGTGAGAGAGAGACACGGGTGAGAGAGAGAGAGACACGGGTGAGAGAGACACGGGGTGAGAGAGACACGGTGAGAGAGACACGGTGAGAGAGACACGGGGTGAGAGAGAGACACGGGGTGAGAGAGACACGGGGTGAGAGAGAGAGACACGGGGTGAGAGAGAGACACGGGGTGAGAGAGACACGGGGTGAGAGAGACACGGGTGAGAGAGACACGGGTGAGAGAGAGACACGGGGTGAGAGAGAGACACGGTGAGAGAGACACGGGGTGAGAGAGACACGGGGTGAGAGAGACACGGGGTGAGAGACCGAGAGACACGGGGAGAGAGACACGGGGTGAGAGAGACACGGGTGAGAGAGACACGGGGTGAAGAGAGGACACGGGGTGAGAGAGACACGGTGAGAGAGACACGGGGTGAGAGAGACACGGGGTGAGGAGAGACACGGGGTGGTGAGAGAGACACGGGGTGAGAGAGACACGGGGTGAGAGAGACACGGTGAGAGAGAGACACGGGGTGAGAGAGAGACACGGTGAGAGAGAGACACGGTGTGAGAGAGACACGGGGTGAGAGAGACACGGGGTGAGAGAGAGGACACGGGGTAGAGAGACACGGGGTCGAGAGAGACACGGGGTGAGAGAGACACGGGGTGAGAGACACGGGGTGAGAGAGAGAGACACGGTGAGACCGAGAGAGACACGGGGAGAGAGAGACACGGGGTGAGAGACACGGGGTGAGAGAGACACGGGGAGAGAGAGACACGGGGAGAGAGACACGGGGTGAGAGAGAGACACGGGTGAGAGAGAGACACGGGGGTGAGAGAGAGCACGGGTGAGAGAGACACGGTGAGAGAGACACGGGGTGAGAGAGAGACACGGGGTGAGAGAGACACGGGGTGAGAGAGACACGGTGAGAGAGACACGGGTGAGAGAGACACGGTGAGAGAGACACGGGGTGAGAGAGACACGGGGTGAGAGAGACACGGAGTGAGAGAGACACGGTGAGAGAGACACGGGGTGAGAGAGAGAGACACGGGGTGAGAGAGACACGGGGTGAGAGAGACACGGTGTGAGAGAGAGACACGGGGGTGAGAGAGAGACACGGGGTGAGAGAGAGACACGGGTGAGAGAGACACGGGGTGAGAGACACGGTGGAGAGACACGGGGTGAGAGAGACACGGGGGTGAGAGAGAGACACGGGGTGAGAGAGACACGGGGAGAGAGAGACACGGGGTGAGAGAGAGACACGGTGAGAGAGACACGGGGTGAGAGAGAGACACGGTGAGAGAGACACGGGGAGAGAGAGACACGGGGTGAGACCGGTGAGAGAGACACGGGGTGAGAGAGACACGGTGAGAGAGACACGGTGAGGAGAGACACGGGTGTGAGAGAGACACGGGGTGAGAGAGACACGGGGTGAGAGGAGACACGGTGAGAGAGAGAGAGACACGGGTGAGAGAATGGTGAGAGAGACACGGGGTGAGAGAGACACAGTGAGAGAGACACGGGGAGAGAGAGACACGGGGTGAGAGAGACACGGGGTGAGAGAGACGGTGAGAGAGACACGTGAGAGACACGGTGAGAGAGACACGGGGTGAGAGAGACACGGGGTGAGAGAGACACGGGGTGAGAGAGACACGGTGAGAGAGACACGGGTGAGAGAGACACGGGGTGAGAGAGACACGGTGAGAGAGACACGGTGAGAGAGACACGGGTGAGAGAGACACGGTGAGAGAGACACGGGGTGAGAGAGACACGGGTGAAGAGAGAGACGGGGAGAGACGAGAGAGACACGGGGTGACGAGAGACACGGTGAGAGAGAGACACGGGGAGAGAGAGACACGGGAAGAGAGAGAACGGGGAGAGAGAGAGACACGGGGTGAGAGAGACACGGTGAGAGAGAGACACGGTGAGAGACGACGGGGAGAGAGAGAGACACGGGGTGAGAGAGAGAGACACGGTGGAGAGAGACACGGTGAGAGAGACACGGGGAGAGAGACACGGGGAGAGAGACATGGGAGAGAGAGAACCGGGGAGAGAGATACGGGGAGAGAGAGAGAGACACGGGGAGAGAGAGAGAGACACGGTGAGAGAGAGACACGGGTGAGAGAGACACGGGAGAGAGAGACACGGGGGGAGAGAGAGACACGGGGAGAGAGAGACACGGGGAGAGAGACACGGGGAGAGAGAGAGAGAGCACGGGGAGAGAGAGAGAGACAAGGGGAGGGAGAGAGACACGGGGTGAGAGACACGGGGTGAGAGACACGGGGTGAGAGAGAGACACGGTGAGAGAGACACGGTGAGAGAGAGACACGGTGAGAGAGACACGGGGTGAGAGAGACACGGGGTGAGAGAGACACGGGGTGAGAGAGAGACACGGGGTGAGAGAGACACGGGGTGAGAGAGACACGGGGTGAGAGAGAGACACGGTGAGAGAGACACGGGGTGAGAGAGAGAGACACGGTGAGAGAGAGACACGGGGTGAGAGAGAGACACGGTGAGAGAGAGAGACACGGGGTGAGAGAGACACGGGTGAGAGAGAGACACGGTGAGAGAGACACGGGGTGAGAGAGACACGGTGAGAGAGAGACACGGGGTGAGAGAGAGACACGGTGAGAGAGAGAGACGACGGGGGAGAGAGACACGGTGAGAGAGACACGGGGAGAGAGAGACACGGGGGTGAGAGAGAGAGACACGGGGTGAGAGAGACACGGTGAGAGAGAGACACGGTGAGAGAGACACGGTGAGAGAGACACGGGGTGAGAGAGACACGGGGTGAGAGAGGACACGGGGTGAGAGAGAGACACGGGGTGAGAGAGAGACACGGGGTGAGAGAGACACGGGGAGAGAGACACGGGGTGAGAGAGAGACACGGTGAGAGAGACACGGGGTGAGAGAGAGAGACACGGTGAGAGAGAGAGAGACACAGGGTGAGAGCATGGGGTGAGGAGAGAGAGACAGGCGGGTGAG